>NC_069505.1:342253964-342273964 GCF_027579735.1 Bombina bombina
TTATCTTGTGGTGTATCCAGTCCACGGATCATCCATTACTTGTGGGATATTCTCATTCCCAACAGGAAGTTGCAAGAGGACACCCACAGCAGAGCTGTTATATAGCTCCTCCCCTGACTGCCATATCCAGTCATTCGACCGAAAACACGCAGAGAAAGGAGAAACCATAGGGTGCAGTGGTGACTGTAGTTTAAATGAAAAAATTACCTGCCTTAAAATGACAGGGCGGGCCGTGGACTGGATACACCACAAGAGAAATAAATTTATCAGGTAAGCATAAATTGTGTTTTCTCTTGTAAGGTGTATCCAGTCCACGGATCATCCATTACTTGTGGGATACCAATACCAAAGCTAAAGTACACGGATGAAGGGAGGGACAAGGCAGGTACTTAAACGGAAGGTACCACTGCCTGTAAAACCTTTCTCACAAAAATAGCCTCCGAAGAAGCAAAAGTATCAAATTTGTAGAATATGGAAAAAGTATGAAGCGAAGACCAAGTCGCCGCCTTGCAAATCTGTTCAACAGAAGCCTCATTTTTAAAGGCCCAAGTGGAAGCCACAGCTCTAGTAGAATGAGCTGTAATCCTTTCAGGAGGCTGCTGTCCAGCAGTCTCATAGGCTAAGCGGATTATGCTTCTTAGCCAAAAAGAAAGAGAGGTTGCCGAAGCCTTTTGACCTCTCCTCTGTCCAGAGTAGACAACAAACAAAGCAGATGTTTGACGAAAATCTTTAGTAGCTTGTAAGTAAAACTTTAAAGCACGAACCACGTCCAGATTGTGTAATAGACGTTCCTTCTTTGAAGAAGGATTAGGACACAAGGATGGAACAACAATCTCTTGATTGATATTCTTGTTAGATACCACCTTAGGTAAAAACCCAGGTTTGGTACGCAGGACTACCTTATCCGTATGGAAGATCAGATAAGGAGAATCATTGTAAAGCAGATAACTCTGAGATTCTACGAGCCGAGGAAATAGCTACCAAAAAAAGAACTTTCCAAGATAAAAGTTTGATATCTCACAACAAACTGCCACAGCTCTGGAAAGCCTTTGAGCTCTTTAGAGATGTCCTATAGCATTCAGGGGACTTCTGAGGAAAGCTGGATGTCTCAGTCTGTAATTTTAACTGCGCAAAAAAGCGCTAAAATAGGCCCCTCCCACTCATACTATAACAGTGGAAAGCCTCAGGAAACTGTTTCTAGGCAAAATTTAAGCCAGCCATGTGGAAAAAACTAGGCCCCAATAAAGTTGTATCACCAAAGCATATATAAAAATGATTAAACATGCCAGCAAACGTTTTATATTGCAATTTTATAAGGGTATTACCACTCTCTCTTCCTACCTCCATGCGTGTTGAGAGTTGCAAGAGAATGACTGGATATGGCAATTAGGGGAGGAGCTATATAACAGCTCTGCTGTGGGTGTCCTCTTGCAACTTCCTGTTGGGAATGAGAATATCCCACAAGTAATGAATGATCCGTGGACTGGATACACCTTACAAGAGAAATATACTCACAGGAGCTACCCTCAATCAATATGACGTAAGGGTAGAGCGAAGATCTTAGGTGTAAATTAGGGCTGTAAGGCTTCTCCTGTTTGTTCTGCCCAATCAGGCTCCCTTGTCAGACTCCAACCGTATGAAAGAAATAAAGTACAAATAATAGTGCAATACCGTTATGGCGTTAAACACAATTTATTTGACTTAAAACACAAGTTATTACACTCACATTTAGTAACCTCAATGCAAATGAGGTAACAAATAAGCTCTTGTATGTACACTTTGCAGTTGGCAGTGTTCCCAGAATTGCGTGACAAATAAAATTTCAAATGCTCACAAAAATAGTAATGATACCGATACTGAGAGGTGGTCTGCGGTTAGTTCATTAAAGTAACACTTATGAAAATAATGCCTGATGCGTTTCGAAGGTGTTACACATTAGTTACCTTCTTTATCAGAGGCTTTAATAACATATATATACATACATATTTATATATATACCTGTATATATATATATATATATATATATATATATATATATATATATATATATATATATATATATAAAAGTTAACTTTGTAGATGAAGGGCACTCACAGGACTTGTAGAACAGGTAAAAGCATATAATCTTTATTTTCAAAAAATAGCTTTATATCAAACAGTGTCGACATTTCGGCCCATTCAAAGGCCTTCTTCAAGACAGATTTTTATTTTATTCAGTGCACGTAGCACATTGAGATTCACCGGGCTCCGATTGAGGTATTGGGAGCCCGGTGAATCTCAATGTGCTACGTGCACTGAAGAGGATAAAAATCTGTCTTGAAGAAGGCCTTTGAATGGGCCCTTCATCTACAAAGCTAACTTATTCATTATTTTGAGGACTGCACCCAGGCTATAGCTGCACAAGAGTGGAAGGAGTGCTAGGCTACCGGCTATATTTTATATATATATATATATATATATATATATATATATATATATATATCAAAGAGATACTGTATATGATACAATATTAAGGTAGCGCCACACTACCGTAAATATGGATGAGCGAAAACACCGTATGTGTACAGTGCAAAAAAAAAAAAAAAAAAAGTAAGCAATTCACAATATAATCAAAAGAAATAAACAATAAATCAAGAAAATAAAAAATCAAGAAATAGAGATAAATATAAATAATAATAGCAATACAAATAAGAACTCAGAGACTCATATAAATTAAATGATATAGTCCCCTTTGGAAAGTCATTCCAATATATGAGAAGGTAACGTAAAATTCAAACTTCCCTTTTAAAGAGTCCTTGTCTGGATGCGTGTGTTTGCGGTGCTGCTCCCTTCCAATCACTGGTGTGATCTCCGTGAGGTGTGGATCTGTGAGCAAAAAATCTGTAGAAACAGAAAGGGGTGTGGAGCGCAGCCAAGGAAAAACACACACTGATCTAAGTGCAGATTAAAAAACACCTTTCCACTTTATTCAAATAAAAACATCAAGATGTACACTTACAAGCTTCACCCTCAAACATATGAGGTATGTGCTGGCACTCAGTATAAGTTGTCCCAAACACGGATAGACTGGATACTGTATGTTCAAAAACAATGTCTGTGTCCCACTGTGAGTTTGTGAATATATCGCTGACCGGGATAAGTATGTCCCTTTGTAACTGGTAGAAAAGCACTGAGATTCAAAGTCCCAATATCATATTACAGATACAAATAAGGCCGTGATATAACTCAGGGGAACAAACAATAATCGTTGGGAGGTGGTAAAACACAGTGGCAGCGCGGTCCTGTAATGATAGCCAGCTAAAGGAGACGCCGCTGCACACAATGCTAGCCTAATCCTCCGTCAAATAGATGGGCGTGGCCTTACGCGTTTCACTGGGCTCCTCCCAGCTTCGTCAGAGGCGATGCCCATCTACTCTGCTGACGTCTCTTTTATGGGGAGTCCTACAATGTGTCTTAGCCAATAATGGCTATCCATTAGGTGACACACCCCCATACATAGTAACTAGTGGCATAATACGTAGGATATAAACAGGTCGTTTGTTTTTCAAATGCGAGAGTGTCAATATAGAGCCATGAGACTTACACAATGGCTACAGACATATATCCATTTAAAAACATACATAAATAACATAATTAGCAAAACACATAAAAGTTAAAATAGAAGCATAAAAATATCATATCAAAAATGAGAGCAGTAAAACATAATGATAAAAAGAGTTCTTTTGGTTATAAAATGAATGAAACATATTTATCTAAAATACCTAAAAAAAAATCCTCTCACTTTAATGTTTGTGTAACAAGCTCAAACGTAAACTGCTTATAATGTAAGAGATGATCTATGCAGGAAACCAATACATTTCTGCTAAGTATCTAAAAATGCCGCTAGATCAATGTCACGGTTAAGGCCATCTGGACCCATAGACCCCAGTCTATGGATCCAATACGTCTCCCGTTTTCTCAGCTCAAGGAGGCGATCCCCTCCCCTCACTCTATTCCTGATATGTTCAATGGCCACTATAGTTAACCCTGCACTATCTCTATTATGACACTCTAGAAAGTGTGCTGATAACCCATGACTATCCAACCCATTTTCTATATTCCTGAGGTGCTCCCCGAACCTCGTTTTTATCTGGCGCTTCGTGCGTCCAACGTAAATTTTGTCACAGGAGCACCTCAGGAGATATACCACATAGCTGGTTTTACACGTCATTAAGCTTTTAATTTTATATTCATTGTCATTTCTTGGAATCCCAAAAGTTTTATTATGTGGATCTTGGTGAGCACAGCATTTACAGTTTTTTCTGCCACATTTGAAAAAAACGTATGTGTGTCTCTGTAGCCATGGATCCTTACCAGCAGGTCTCAACATGCTTGGGCTAATCTTATTCTTGATGTTGATATTTCTCTTAAAGACTACCTGACCTCGTTCATTAATAGAATCCCTCAAAACTGGGTCCTGCATGAGTATAGGCCAGTGTCTCTTAATTGCTTTCTCTATCTCTCTAGAGGCTCTATTGTACCTAGTGACCAGTTGTATTTTCCTTTTTCATACCTTGTCTATTCCTTTATGTATATAGTTGTTTTGTTTTTTCACACTCTGCCTTCCCTTTCACAAGTGTGTTCCTATCCATCTTACCTACTCTTTCCTGCGTGTCTACTAACATTGCTTCAGGGTAACCTTTTGCCAGAAATCTGTTTTTGATTATTTCTGCTTCTCGTAGGAAATCAGTGTCTTTGGTGCAATTTCGCCTAGCCCTCTGAAACTGTCCAAAAGGGATGTTTCTTTTCCATTTATCGTGGTGTCCACTGTGGGCATGTAAATACCCATTGGTGTCCGTGGGCTTTCTATATAAACTGCTGTATATACTTGATCCCTCTTTTATTAATTCTAGATCAAGAAACGTGACTTTTTGAGAATTGAACTCCATGGTAAATTTTAGGTTCATTACATTCTTATTTACATATTCTAGGAACAGTCTAATCCCTTCGACCGGGCCCTGCCACACTATCAGAATGTCATCTATGTATCGATGCCATCTTATTATGTGATGTTTATGTGGATTCTCCTTATTAAAAATGAACAAATCCTCCCACCACCCCATATAGAGGTTCGCAAAATTGGGGGCAAATTTGGTCCCCATTGCGGTCCCTCTTTTTTGTAGGAGGTACCTGTTTTCGAATAAGAAATAGTTCCTGGTCAAAATGAAATCCATTGCTGACTCTAGGAAACTGCTCTGTATTTCATTTATATATCCACTTTTCTCCAGGAAGTATTTTACAGCTGTTATACCTAGAGAATGTGGGATGGAGGTGTACAATGCGCACACATCCATCGTTATCCATATGTAATCCTCTTTCCACTCCAGACCCTCAACCAACTCTAGTAAATGTGGTGTATCCCTCACGTAGGACCTTAAACAGGGTACCATGGGTTTTAATATAACATCCACATACTCAGACAACCTGGTGGTGAGTCCCCCTATCCCCGATACAATCGGCCTACCTGGGGGATCGGTTAGGCCTTTATGAATCTTTGGTAAATGATAAAATATCGGTAGGACAGGGTTCTCCACCACCAGGTAGTCAAATTCATTTTTAGTTAAAACACTTTAATCTGCACTTAGATCAGTGTGTGTTTTTCCTTGGCTGCGCTCCACACCCCTTTCTGTTTCTACAGATTTTTTGCTCACATATATATATATATATATATATATATATATATATATATACACACATACACAGTATATATACACACATATATATATATATATATATATATATATATATACATACACACACACATATATATATATATATATATATATATATATATACACACACATATACATACATACATCTTTGTGATATTAGCAGTAAACCAGACCCATTTTCATTTGTGCATAACCCCCAAGGCAGAACATAGTGCGATCTGCGATGTCATCGCAGAAAATGCAGACTGTCTGCAGAAAGATTGAGCCTAACATTAGGTGAAGCATTCAGGATTTATTTATTTTTTTATTTAAAACTTAACTGATAGGCAGTTAGCGCGGGAGGAACACTGTCAGACAAAGTGACTCAGTCAATCAGTATGAGGCACGTTGCTGGCTGCTGCAGACAGTCCCTGTCAGAGTGAGCTTATTAGCGGTCTGGACAGGCTGACTGACAGTGACAACTTCATCCTCATTTGCACCTGCTCCTTTTAGCCCCACATTCAAAAGATCCAATTTGAAGCGTTCTCAGGTAAAACTGAATCTTTCTTGTTGGTCTGTAATAATGGGGGATGTGGGGGTTCAGAGCAGGAACCTCACTGAGACACTGACAGACAGCGCGGGAGGAACTCTGTCAGACAAAGTGACTCGGTCAATCAGTGTGAGTCGCGGGCCGGCAGCTGTATAGGAGAACAGCAGTCAGAGCAGGTAAGGAAGCAGAGCGGCTGCCTTGCTTTTTAAACAGACACTAACCACACACTATACCTGGCCCCCTGGCCCTGAATCAATCATGATCTTCATTAAATGCAATAAATAATGTGTGCACAGTATATAAACACACGGTAGTGCACTGAGACAGACTACCGTAGTGTGTGTGTGCACTGCAGACTGCAGTGACATAATTGCTTACATAATTGCAATTGCAAGACCGGACCAGTGTTGTGACATTTAGTTAATAACTGACTCACTTTAAAATGGTAAAGGCTTGAAGCTGGTAACCGTAAGTTATTTATTATTTGCAGTGCTGGAGATCTAGGTGACCCACACATATATCTAGTATTTTAATGTAATAGTGTGGAGCAGCCAGTAATTGTATTTGAACCGGCAATGGTAAAGCTGGCCCGGTGTTTATATCGGCACTGAGTTAGTGTGAATAAAATTCCCATGCAGCCAGCAGCTACAGCGTGCAGAGGGCTGTTACAACAATCAGTTCTGCTGCAGGAAGCTGGTGGGTGGAGCTGGATCGTGAGGGGTTCCTGGAATTAGCTGTGAGTAACGGTTCATCACTGTCCCACTGTAAATCTGTCTCTGACAGCAGCTAATAGTTTGGAATGCAGTCATAGGCGTCGCTACAGGGGGGCATGGGGGGCAGTTGCCCCCCCAAGACTATTTTTGCCCCCTGCGTGCCCCCCCTGCAGAAATCTCCTTCATCTGCCTGTTGCGTCCGCCACCCTAACAGTTAACTTTGAAATCAGAGCGTTGCCGTGGATTCCCATGGCAATGCTCTGAAACATTTGCTGCTAATCGGGAAAGAAAGAGCTGTCTGCAGGCAGACAAGCTACATATCCCACATGACCACCAGGGTTCAGGACTCCCCCCTCCCTGGTATAAGGTAGACTAGTGGTGGATCCAGGGGGAGGGCAACAGGCAATTGCCCCTCCCAACAGCTAGGACTGTGTGTGCATGGTGTAAGCAGAGGCAGCCCTAGCATTAGGCAAAATAGGTGGTCGTCTAAGGCTGCATATAAGCACAGCAACAACAGCACTACTAGTAAAAAAAAGGCACTAAGATTGCGCAGCTGTCAGATGTTTAAACATGTGTATTTAATTTTTGCACATGATCATCATGGTCTATCCCGGGTGACAGATTTTATAAAGAAAGATGTGGGCGGGGATGAGCCATTGGAGGCAGAGCTATAGCAGCCTTGATTCAGGACCTTAGTGACAATGGAACTGCAGAGGTCAGGTAACATTCAATATATTTTGTGCTAAATCCAATTGGTGCATCACTATCAACACTTGAAGGAGGCAAGTGGGAGGAATTTCTCATGAGCAGAGTGTACTCTGTATCTGCTCTTTGCTGCTGGCTTCCCTGCTGGTGTAGTGCCTGTGCCACTGCCAGCCCATGCCTTACAGACTCTACTATCTGCTTTAGCGAGGTAACAGAAAGCAAGCAGCCTAATAAAAACCTCAGTGCAGTGAAAATTAAATAATACCTAACTAGACTCTAGACATTCTGGCCTGAATGTCTTTCCAAAACTGATTTTTGTCATTTGAAAGTTTTTTAATGCATTGCTCCGTGTTTGCACTAAGTAAGAAATCAGGGGGAGGAGTTTCCCCCTAGGAGTCTGGAGAGTGTGCTCTATCTGCACTCTGCTGCTTGCTTCCTGGGTTTGCAACAGCCTTTCATACTCTTCTGCCTGCTTCAGTAAGGCATGCAACAGCAGAACAAGCAGCCTAAAAAAATAACAACTCCTAGTGCAGTTTAAGGTCAGTACTGTGTATGCATCAGCTACAGCTAGCCTTTAGTATTGCCCCTCCTAATGGTTATGTGATTTGTCATTTTTAGTGCTGTGTGCATGTAAGGCTTATCTGATGCAGTCCTAAAAAAGTACCATATATTCTTACAATGAATCTTCTTTTATTTTGTTGTTTATGTGCTCAAATATCTTTTCAAAATATTACATTTCATTAAGCAGTCATACTATACTATCATGTAGGGTATTTTTCTTTGAAGATTATATATATATATATATATATATATATATATATATATATATATATATATATAAAAGTATGTGTATAAATATATGCATTTTTTGTGCAGGGATTATATACACTTACCAATTAGTCAGGAGGATTACTACAAAGTAATTTGTAAATGTATGCATCTGTGTAAAAACACTATATACACTACACCCCCTATACCCCCTATACAGCTCCTATCGCCTTACTACAGCCCCTATCCCCCCACTACAGCCCCTATCCCCCACTACAGCCCCTATCCCCCCTACAGCCCCTATCCCCCCTACAGCCCCTATCCCCCCTACAGCCCTTATACCCCCAATACAGCTTCTATCCCCTTACTACAGCCCATAAAGCCTCTATAGCCCACTACAGCCCCTATACCCCCAGTACAGCTGCTATCCCCTTACTACAGCCCATAAAGCCTCTATAGCCCACTACAGCCCCTATCCCCCCACTACAGCCCCTATCCCCCACTACAGCCCCTATCCCCCCTACAGCCCCTATCCCCCCTACAGCCCCTATCCCCCCTACAGCCCTTATACCCCCCACTACAGCCCCTATACCCCAATACAGCTCCTATCTCCTTACTACAGCCCTTATTATCCCCGCCACTACAGCCCTTATTATCCCCGCCACTACAGCCCTTATTATCCCCGCCACTACAGCCCTTATTATCCCCGCCACTACAGCCCTTATCCCAGCCACTACAGCCCTTATCCCTGCCACTACAGCCCTTATCCCTGCCACTACAGCCCTTACACTACTGTATTTGTAGATTGATGCATTTTATTTGAACATGATGTATATTGCATAGATGTTTTAGTTTGGATTGGATGCCAGAGGCTATATAGTTGTATTGTATAGTATTTGTGGCACTATTGTGTAATGTCTATATGTATTATTAGTTTGTCAAAGTCTTTTTAAATAAGTCTTGCTCTATTAGTGATTGAGGGATTATATTTTTTAGGAGTTATGATGTATTATGGCATTATGTAAGACTGCTAGAATTTACACTGAGTTTTATCTTCTATTTTATTGTATATTTTTATCAATCGCTACTGTATTTCTGATCGGAGGCCAACTATGTTTCATTGTCTTGACACTGTACAGTGACAAAGTTTAATCTAAATCTAAGGTTGGCTGTTTGTGTGTCTGAGTGTGTGTCCCTGAGTGTGTATGTGTCTGAGTGAGTCTTTGAATGTGCCTGTCTGTGTCTCTGAATGTGCCTGATTGTGTGTTTGTGCCCGTTTGTGTGTGTGTATGTGCCTAATTTTAATTTTGAAGTAGGAAGTGGCTGGCTGTGTAAAGTTGGTACATGGTACTTAGTATTAGTTACACACAAACACACACACACCAACAAACACTCAAGGTCTGTTCATTGGTCTTCATTAGTGACATATTTAATATAGGGAATTATTTACAGAGCCCTGGTGTTTGCTGAAATTCCTTTAAACTATAAAGAAAATATTTTGAGAGTTTTCCTCTCTTTCTCAGGTCTGAAGCAATACCTGAGGAAGAAAGGAAAACTCTTGAAAGCTTGTCTTTTAAAAGGGACATGAAACCCACATTTTTTCTTTCATGATTTAGAAAGAGAATGCAATTTTAAACATCTTTCTAATTTACTTCTATTATCTCATTTGTTTTATTCTCTTGATATTCTTTGCTGAAAATGATATCTAGATATGCTCAGTAGCTGCTGATTGGTTGCTGCACATAGAAGCCTCGTGTGATTGGCTCACCCATGTGCATTGCTTTTTCTTCAACTAAGGATATCTAAAAAATGAAGCAAAATAAATAATAGAAGTAAATTGTAATGTTTTTTAAATTTGTATTCTCTATCTGAATCATGAAAGAAAGATTTTGGGTTTAGGGGCCCTTTAAGTATTAGGTTAGTAGAATAAAAAGGTATCATTGCATACCACATTACTCTTTTTTTTTTTAGAATCTAATTTATTTATATATATATATATATACTAAATTTTATAATGATTTAGTGGTGAAAATTATTAGTGCCCCCCCAGTTTTGACTGTGGTATCTTATGTGCCCCCCCTATATATTGTTCCTAGATTCACCACTGAATGCAGTTCAGCTGCTGTTTACAGTCCTCATGGCTAACTAAAAACATAGAAGGGAAGGAGCAGTAAATCTTAGCTGACAGCAGTAGTAGCAATTCTGCGTGTGATGTAATCTCCCTCCTTTCACTACACGGAGCACACTTTATTTGCCTGTCAAAAAGTAAAAGTACATTTGTGTGGGGAGAGGATCTACAGAGTACACCTCTGAGAGTTTTATTTTCAATAGAAGGTATTAGTGTTAAGGAGGGAGCAAGTATACCAATGCTTTTACTACATGATTCTACTAAAAAGGACTTTCTACTATTACTATCCTTGCTTTGTTTTCCACTTTAATATTATGCTTTATAGAAACTCAACCTGACTGCTTAAGTTTGTTTTACTATGGATTTCTGTGCCTATTTCATTTAGGATGCAAAAGGATATCTGTAAGACAATATATTTTTGCCTTGCTCTATGTAAGCATGTGCCCTAGTGTTTCATACCATGGTTTTAGAAGGGTAGTCACAGTTTTATACACTCTGATATACTATAAATTGATAAACTAATGTTCTATTTTTTGATATTTAATTCCTATAGGTCTTCATTAAATGATCAGAATACTATTGTAAATTCAGGTAATCCTGAGGATATTACTGTTATCTTATTTTTATATACCTGTTTTTATGATGAGACCACATAGATACATTTTTAACTTGCTCCCTGTGGGCTACAAAGTTTTCTATATATCAGATGGTCCTTCCATATCACTATAATATAGACATCTTTATAGAGGCGTGTGTGTGTATAAATAAATTATATATATATATGTGTGTGTGTTTATTGTAGTGATATGGAAGAAGCCATATGTGCACGGGGCTTTATTTCAAGGGGTGGGTTCTAGCACCCCACAAACTTCAAAATTCACCAGCTGCCACTGTCTGGCATGCATATTATATGGTCGCGGCAAAATTTAGGGCTGGTCTACAAATTTTCCAGGGCTGCTTTTGATTCCCAGTCCGGCCCTGTCTGTATTCACTTATTGGTAATTAATATGCATACATGGGTTCTCAGAGACAAAAAATGTATGTAATGGGAGGAAACAAAAAATAAAATGCACTTAAAAATCAGTTCAGTGGCATAATATGCAGCATGATAAATTTGCTTCTTGTACACAGTTTTTTTGTTGTTTTTTTTCTAAAGTATCATTGATATAAAAAAGTTAATAAAGTGGGGGGCGGAGCTTGGCCACGAATGAAGATGGCCGCACACTGAAAGTGCTCTGATACCTGAATGCTCTCAGCACAAGCTTAAGCACGACTAACAGCCTAAAAAACACCAAAATAACCCTGCTATATGTATGAACCCTAAACTGGGATCGAAATTAAGCCGTTTCCGGACCACAGGGGACAAAGTGAGAGGAGAGGCCTACAGTGAGGGCAGCCGGCGACCGCAGAATACCTCCTCCCGCGCCCTACTAAACCCTATCCTGGTGGCTCACTAACGGGGACTATATAAACTCCTGCGGTATACGCCGCTACAGGTCCGGAATACAACAAGAAGCATAAACAAAGACTCAAGCGGGCGCTTCAGCCGGGGGTCTACATCGGACTTTATTCAGCTGCGGCTGGCGGAGCTGTGTGATGTGGTGAGGCCTGAACTCCCTCCTGTGACCTTACCGGAGACAATAACAGTATCGGAGACAGGATTACAACGTGGAGAAGCTGGTGAGGCGATCAGTGAGTTGCATCTCTAAACACGCAGCACACGTGGGCTGCATCTGGGGCACACGAAAGGCCTGGGGCTAAAACTGGCACTAGCGTATGCATACCTTATTAGAAGCCTGACAAACCACAAACAGCGCGCAAGTCCCATAAAAGCCCTCATTTTTTCTTTATGCACTATGAGACTGTGCTACCTAAAATAGACTTCCACTCTGATACTATTGCGTACATCTCTATCAAAACACAGGCCCATAACGAATCAGAACACGCTAAGTGTTAATCACAGCTATGTCCACTAAGAGGGGTAATAAGCCGCCTAAAAACCTGCACTCCTCCAATATGGATAATTACCTGATACCAACAGATTCAACTCAAAGCTCTCAGAAAGACTCACTGGGTTCCAAGGGGCAGCCTGAAGCAGTTTCCACCCAAAGCATAGAGCACAGGCAATATGATTATGTCACCAAAGATGATTTAAGACACTTGTCATCTAAGAATGACATTAAAGATGCCATAATGGAGATGAGGAACATGTTTGGTGAGCTTAAAAAGGACATTGCTAATGTAGATCACAGAGTTACACTAGTTGAGGAATCGCAAGAGGCGCTACGCTCTGATTTACAGCATAACACCAACTGTATAGGGTCACAAGAAACAGCTATAATGAATCTGACTGAGAGGATCGAAGATTTAGAGAATAGGAGTCGACGGAACAATTTGAGGATTAGAGGTGTTCCTGAGACCGTGACTCCAGCAGAAATAAACCAATATACACAAAGACTCTTTAAATATATTAATAACAGCCCAGAAGCTGAGGATATACACATTGAAAGGGCTCACAGAGCTTTAAGACCCAAGCCTCCAGCCAGGGCCCCACCCAGAGACATTATTGTTAAGCTTCTCTCATATAAAGATAGGGAAAGTATACTCAGACATGCTAGAAACAGACAACCCCTATCATATGAAGGAGTGGAAATACAGATTTATACAGACTTGTGCCCGGCAACTCTGCAAAAAAGGAGGGAACTGTGCTTCCTCACATCAGCACTCAAAGATCAAGAAATCCCGTATAGATGGGGTTTCCCAACCTGTCTGATAGCATCCAAAGATGGAACCACAGCTACATATAGAATACCCTCCGACCTGCCAGCTTTCAATCAGGCCTTGGGAACGCAGATTAGACCATTGGGCCCAGCAGCGGAGCCTGTCCAAAGAGGCGCTGATCACATGGAAGCCGGGAATCTACCACAGAGAAGGCCATTCTAGGCCTCTGCTGGCCTTTTCACAAAGTCACATCGCTTACATGCTAACCAAAGCATGATTTGCGCCACATTCTGCGGACTACTTGTGCTGAACCTGACCTTCGCAACAAGCAGCTAAGTATATATATATATAATGTATAAGAATACTGCACTTGGCTCCCGAGCCTGATGGGACATAAGTTTTTCCTTTTCCTTTTGATAATATAACAGTGACTTATCTGTACTTGATCTGATACAAAGGAACTGCTTAAGAATCTATGCAGGCCATTGTTCATATGGCCACTACTCTGTAAACAACTTTAGCACTGTTACTGTTTATAATGATAAGAACCTTTTGAATGTTCAATTGCCCTACGGGGGAGATGTTGAGATGTTATTGCACTACTGTTCAGCCCTACTTGTGGGATTGCTGCTTGGCGCACACACACACTTCCCTTGTTAGCAATAACTCCAGACAGGTCGAGACTCCTAGGCCACCACGCCATGATTCAGGTGACTGACTTGTACTGCGGAGTACGTTAAATTTAAATCTATGCACTGTCCCAAACTCACCGCCTTACATTCCGTGACTAGCACCATAATGAACAGGGCATAATACACAGACACCACAACATACAGCAGAGACACTGCATTACGAGCAGACATACAATACTACTGTACCCTGAAATGGGACTACTCCCCATAGCACCATACTGAATTCTAAGGCCGACACTAGCCATACACAATTTACCTTTTTGCCTTGACTGAGATATTTGCAGCACAGTAGAACACACGGAGCATTGCAACTGCGCAATTATTATTGATCTCACTGCACTACTCATTGAAATGCACTCTGAATATGCCTATGTTGCTACTGAATGTTTGGTACTATTTCACAATTTGTATGATAATATTGAAGTGATCCACACGTGTTTGATCTGATATAATTGAACTGCCTCAGAACTTACGAGGGACGTTGGTCACATGGCCATTACTATGTAAATAATCTTAGCACTGTTACTGTTTATAATACTATGTGCCTTTAAATGTTCAATTGCCATATGGGAGAGATGCTGAGACTTCATTATTGCACTGTCCATCCTACTTATTGGGGTGTTGTCTGGCGCGCATACACACTTTCCTTTCTGTAATAACCACAGACAGGCCGAGACTTCCAGACTACCATGCCCAGACTTGGGCGGTTGGCTTGTGGTCCTACGGCAAACACTAAATTGCAACCTAAACACCGCCCCAAGCCCACCGCCTTACATCACAGGACTGGCCCAATACTGAACAAGACATATACTACAACGGACAGCAGAGACACTATACTGCAAACAGACGCATAGTACTACTGTATCCCGACGTGGAACCACCTCCCACAGCATTACACTGACTTTTTAGATGGCAATAGGCATCTACAATTTACCTTCTTGCCCTTACTGAGACATTTGCCACACAGTCGACCCTACAGAGCTTCGCAACTGCATGGTCGTTGTTGATTTTACTGCACTATTCTATAATACACACTCTAAAAATGTAAATGTTATAACTCAATGTATGGTTCTATTTCACACTTTGTTAAGAAATGATTGGGAGATGTGTACACTTCGAGCTGTAGCGTGGACTCGGGGGCAGTCAGATACACCACCACATCCTGATTTGAATAGGAGACCTGACTCACCGACATTAGACTTATTGGGCTCAAACACTAGCCCTACTACAAAAAGAATTAGCTCTCTACAAAGATATCTTTTAGACATTAGAGGAGACTTGGACTTGCCTGACAGGGACTGATGGGCTGCGCTAGCTCTGACTTAGACATAAATTAAGACGCATAGGTGTCAGCTTGAGATAACATCTGATAGGGCTGGCCCCAATAGACACAAAATGAGCCAAATCCACCTGGTGGTGCTGACTGCCCCCTGGGTCTTCACAAACTCACTGAGGATATGGTGAACATCATTTGAGCCAATATCAGCTGGTGTTACATGAATATGTTATTGTTGTTAAGTTTATTTTCATTTAGTTGTGCTTATCCATAAGTCATTGAATCTAAGAATATTTTTCATTGCTGAGAGCATGAAGGTTACTACCCTTCTGTTTGAATTACTCTTGTTTAAGTAGAGTTAACCTCTACGCCCTTACTGTTCTATATTCTTCTATCCTCTATCCTACCTGCTTCTATATCTGAGCAGGGATCCATTACCTTTCTCTTGTATTCCCACCTAGCCTCTATTCCCCCTTGACGACTGTACTTTACCATATTCTACCCACCCTTTGAATCTACCTATTTCTACTTTCCATTCCTGACTCCCCCTCCCCTTCTCTCCCCTCCACTTTTCCTCTCCCCTCCCCCCCCTTTTTTTTTTTTATTTATTTTTTTTATTTTATTTTTTTTCCTGACCCTCCTAACCCCAGTGAGCCCTTGACGTGATAGGCTGCAAAATGGGGAGCACTACTGCCCGCTCCATAGACCTTATCACAATGAACGCAAAGGGTCTTAACAGCCCTGGAAAGAGATCACTAGTTACTAGAGACCTCTGGAGAATGGGCGGGGACGTGGTGTACCTCCAGGAGACACACTTTTCCAAATTTAGAGAGCCAAAATGGTATAACCAAAAATTCCCAGTAGCCTATTTTGCGTCTGGACCGACCAAAAAAAATGGAGTGGGAATTCTTTTTGGTGCAGGTGTGCCCTTCCAAATGGAGCAGATCGTCAGAGACCCAGACGGCAGGTTTTTGATTCTGGCGGGCACCTTATACGGTAAGAGAGTAACATTCGTTAACCTCTACTCCCCAAATGTGGCGCAAGATGTCTTCTTCAAAAAACTAGCAAATAGAACCTTGGAAACCCAAAAAGGGATCGTTTTCATGGGTGGAGACTTCAATATCTCTTTTTGCCCTACCTTAGACACGTCGGATGGCTTGTCTAGCACTCCACACAAGGTGATGAAACAAGTCGCCAGACACATGAGAGAAATGGTTCTTCATGATGTATGGCGCACATTACACCCGACCGCCAAAAACTACACTTTTTACTCCCATCCTCATGGGAAATACACCAGAATTGACTATATCTTTACGGACCCAGCAGGGCTATCAATCACCACTAACAGTAGCATCGGTCAAATTACCTGGTCAGACCACGCACCAGTAAAATGTACCATCAGCTGGCCTGATGTACCGACCACCCCATTCATGTGGCGACTGGATGAGTCCTTACTGGACGACCAGCTGCTTAAAAAGAAACTTGATACCACCATTGAAGAATACTTCCGCCTTAATGCAGGAGGCGCCTTGGCTAACACCACGGTATGGGAGGCACATAAGTGTGTCTCAAGGGGAGTCTTAATTAAGCACACCTCGGCCCTCCGTCGGGAACAACGGGCTCGCTATGACACCCTGCTTCAAAAGGTGGCACAGGCAGAATCTCTACATAAAGCGCGGCCAGCAGATAACGCATTGCAGACAGTGCTTTCTGACGCAAGATCGGCACTATTAAGTCATATCCAGACTGAACAACAAGCTAAGGCCCTTCGGCTTAGGCAATATTACTTTGAACAAGGTAACAAAGCCGGAAGGCTTCTGGCAAGGGCATTAGCGCGCCAGAGGCTCAAAACATATGTCTACGAGATCGAAGATCGCGATGGTAATAAGCACTATGATGGTATATCTATTGCAGATACATTTAGGTGCTTCTATGAATCTCTATACAACCTGCGTATCACAAAGGTAGAGAGCCCTGCTCAGGCATTCGTAGATAACCAGGAAAGTAGTATATTAGAATTTCTAAATAAAATTGACATGCCAAAATTGACACAAGAAGAAGCGGATCATCTTGAAGCTCCATTCACTCTAAAAGAGATCCAGTTGGCTATCAAGCTCCTCCCGGGGGGCAAAATCCCCGGCCCGGATGGGTTTGGCATGAGATACTATAAAATTTTCTCTGACAAACTAGCACCTCAGATGCTCCAGATGTTCAATTGCTTACCGGAGGGAACGGCCTTACCGAGCTCCATGCTAGAGGCATACCTTTCGGTAATCCATAAACCAGGGAAACCTGAAAATCAACCTAGTAGCTATAGGCCGATCTCACTCCTTAACGCGGATGTTAAGGTTCTGGCAAAGGCCATAGCTAATCGTCTCTCCAAACTATTACCAAAGCTGATCAACACTGATCAGGTGGGATTTGTCCCGGGTAGAGAGGCCCGGGACAATACCATAAGAGTACTGCAATTGATATCCTACACCCAGAACAACTCAGTGCCATTGGCCTTGGTCTCAACGGATGCCGAAAAGGCTTTTGACCGGGTCAACTGGCTGTTCATGCGACACACTATGAGCAAACTGGGATTCGGTAGTGGCGCTGTGAATACAATCTTTTCTTTGTACTCCACACCAAGTGCTAAGGTAAGAGTCAACGGCACGCTATCCGAGCCTTTTCAGATAACTAATGGAACGAGGCAGGGGTGTCCCCTGTTCCCCTTACTATTCGCTCTCGTTATGGAGACACTAGCTTGCAAAATACGTAACAACTCCGACATCTCTGGTGTAGTGGTCGGTAGACAAGAACATAAATTGGCCATGTACGCTGATGACGTCCTGGTGATATTGTCTGATGTATCTGCCTCCCTATCGACATTGCTGAAGGAATTTGCTGAATTTGGGAAAATTTCTGACTTTTTGCTTAACTTAACTAAGTCAGAGGTCATGAACATAACTGTACCAGCGGAAGTCTTCCATGGGGTCGGTTCCCTCTGCCAACTTAAAATAGCAGAACGACATTTGAAATATCTTGGGATTTTCCTGACCCCAGTAGCAACAGACAGTGTGGAAATAAATTACAAATGGATCAGAGATGCAGTGGTAGAGGACTTAACCAGATGGAAGAATAAATCCATCTCATAGATGGGCCGCATCCACGCAGTCAAGATGAACATACTGCCTAGGGTCCTTTATGTAATGCAGGCAATCCCTCTCCTGTCAGCATCACCCCTGATCAGCCAGATTCAATCAGAAATAGAAGCATATATCTGGAACGGCACTCGACCGAGAGTCAACAAAAAAACAATGTTCCTACCTAGGGACAGGGGAGGAGCAGGGGTCCCTTCACTGAGGACATACTTCAGGGCGATACTCATCCAAAGGCTAGTCCATTGGTGCCATAATAAAACAGACAGAGCATGGGTGGCATTAGATTGTGAAATCCTGCAGAGGGGAAATGTAGGCGCACTCGCATGGATATCGGTTGAGAACCAACCATCCCTACTACGTAAATACCCCTTATTGGGAGATGTGTTTCGGGAATGGGACGCCCTGGTTAAACGAAATAATCTCATCTCCACTGCCCAATCACCAGTGACACCGGTTTTTGAAAATCCAGACAATGCTCTAGTAAACAAAACTCAATACCCGAAACGACCATACACCCTGGCGGATGCAGCAATCTCAAATGCTTTCCATGAGGGGAAGATTCGGACTCAAGACAGCCTGAAACAGTGGGATCACTGGCTATTCTCCTCGTGGTTCAGGACTGCGCAGCTCCACCATTACATAAACGGCCACAGAGACACCACATCCCTCACAAGAGGGAAAACTCTCTTTGAATCCATGTGCACTATGGCACAGCCGCCTGGTCACCTGATATCCCGGCTATACAAGCTACTTCTAGTGAGCAGCAAGGAGACATTGCCTTCCTATGTGGATGCCTGGCGGGCAGATTTTGACCCCGACATCACCACAGAGTATTGGCTAGCGATATTCAAAAAAGCTAAAAAAACTTCAGTCTCTATGAGGCTGCAGGAAATGCATTTTAAGTTCCAAAGCCGGTGGTACTTGACCCCACAGAGGCTCCGCAGAATCTACCCACATGCGTGCGGGGACTGTTGGAGAGGCTGCGGAGAAGAAGGGACAATTATGCACATATGGTGGACTTGCCCACGACTTAGTGTCTTCTGGGAAGGGGTGTTTCAGGAATGTAGTCGGCTGCTTGACATCATCCTACCACCAAACCCGAGATACCTACTGTATCACGACCTCCCTAAGATTATGGTGGAGGCCAAACACAGACTTTTCCTACTGATGCTAAATAGTGCCAAGGGCCTGGTCCCAAAACATTGGAAATCTGTACATGCTCCGAGCCTTAGTAAATGGAAGAATGGAGTTCGTGACCTGCTTGGTCTGGAACGGTACCATTACCTCAAAACTGGGAAACTGGAGACACATGAACATATGGTTCTGATCTGGGAGGGCAAGGGAATCTACTAGCCCTCCTAGATGAAATCTGATCTGGTCAAAACGTAGCTATTCCTCCTGGAGGCGCGCCTACCCGGTTTACCCTAAAGGAGATCTGAAAGTTCCCATAATATAAAAACACCGGAGGTTGGATGTAAGTCGCCTATAATCTGAGACCCGCCCCCCGCCCCTCCCCCCCCTTTTTTTCCCCTCCTTCCCTCCCCCCCACCCCTTCTCCCTCTCAACCCATAACTCCTCTACTTCTCCCTTTTCTCTGTCTTCTCTTTCTGG